>NC_077231.1:310341255-310351255 GCF_027887165.1 Monodelphis domestica
TTCTTTATTCCTTGATTGCTAATGATCCTTAAGAAACCTCAAAAAATATAATATTTTTATCATTAGAAATATAATTTAAATTTTACAATATCTAACCATGTCATCCGTGCTTCTATTTATCAGCTCTTTCTTGGGAGGTTATTCCTCCAACAATATTCCCGTTGCTGTACGTAACATTCTTGTGGGCCTGCACATTTCACTCTTCGTAATGATTCTCAGTATTTTAAAGGCTCTACACTATTGGATGTCCAATTCTCTGGAGTGTGAAATGTTCCCTGAAAAATATTGTTGTTGTTGTTGTTGTTTTGTGGGTCTTTGTTTCAGAGAGAAGTTGGAGATTATCAAAAGGATTTTGGTCATGCTCCTGCTAGAGGGCAATGGGAAGACCCATGTTCACACCTACATGGTGGGTAGGACCAGGTGACAGGGCATTCATAGACAATGGAGGCAGGAAATGATTCTCCACCTACCTTGCTGTAGCTACCCTGATGAATTTTCCCAAATTAATGGGGTAAAAGATCCTTTTAGGAAGTGTAAACACCTCTTTGGTTGAGTCAAACCATAGCTTTGGGGGCTTTAAATAATGAATCCCTGGATGAACATGAAATCTCAGGGCTCTAGAATGGGAGAGCTGCTTGTAGAAGAAACCCCGCCAAGGGGTGGGATGGGGGTGGGGGGGTTCTGTCCCTTTTCTCCCATTAGTCATGCACCTTCTAAGGGGAGCTAGGACAAGTAGGAGACACCTGGAATGCAGTGGTCAACAGAGTCACACACTCAGTACAGAAAGGAAACTTCAAGAAGTTTAACCCCTGGCAGAAGAGAAGTTGGTCTTGGGAAAGGAGCAGACCTGAGAAGCCAGGAAAGTAACTCACCCAGCAGAGGTGCTGCTCGCAAGGAGAGTGTCATGAGGAACTCTAAAGAGAGCTGCCATGACCTGAAATTGGAAGTTAAGTTTGCCACGTGTTGTACTGTATTCTCTGTTTGAACCCTCTTTCCCATGGAAGCTATGTGTATTTGTGTAAGTCTAATGCTTCAAGGGGGTTTTCTAATGTTTTGTGTTCTTGCTTTGTTATCAGAATAAATATGTCTGTTAAGAGCCAGTTGTGTTTCCTGGATTATTATTATTATCAGGAAGCACATAGGTGGGGGCTCGGGCTCTAGAGTGTTAAGAATGTAGACCCGCTAGCTTCCCCTTACAACTCAAGGAAGCAGTAACCTTTGGGGCCTCAATCCATGACTATAAGCCCAAGTTAGGAGAGTAGCCTGGAGAGACTGCTACACTAATGAGAAGTTATGCAAGAAAAGTGGAATAAACAATGCCATCAGGGAAACTACATCAGAGAAAAGGAAGTTGGTGAATTGGAGGGTTCATTGAAGGAGAGCCCTGACTCTTCATGGGGGTCCTTTTAAATACCAAGAGGAGTTCATAAGGGGCCCCAGCATAATTGAAGTAATGAGAGGATAGGGATATCAGACACATGCTCCAGAGGAGGAATTAGCCACATCAGTGAAATCCCAGATTCATTGAGGCATTGAATGTCCTATTAGAATTCCAAAAGACTTGAAAATGCTGATTTATTATATCAAGGAGATTAACAGACTCCACTTTCTATAGCAGATGGATCCACAAAAGTTCACAAAGGGGAAAAGGTCCAGGATAAAAAAACTTCCCAAATGGAAACTCACAAATAACAATTTTTTTTTTATAGATAGTAGGGGTTAAGTGACTTGCCCAGGGTCACACAAATGACAATTTTTATGACATCACTGAATTATTTCCAGCTTGATTAGGTTCTTCCAGTTGTAGCGAAATCAAACTCAGGTGCATACCTCTAATCTGAGAGCCTGGCACTTTAATTTTATCAATTAGAATCCAGAACCTGGTTGTTCAGGAGTCCACTGATAAATCTTCCTACCATCCCCTCCATCAACTCCTTCCCCTACAAACAACATGATATATTCTTCCTAAGAGATGCTCCTTAGAATAGTCTATAGGATCTATGTGAATACTGCCAGTGAGATGGCATGATCAACAGGTTGGGGCACTCAGCAGATGGAGGTGATGGATAAAGGGAGAGCTCTTTGCTTATAATCCAGGGAGAAGATGGAAGGTAAGGGTTCAAAAAAGAAAGGTTTGTATAGAGTCTAAGGAAGAGACATTGGACAGTGACTGGCTCCATCCTCAAATGCATTTATCTATTCAAAACCAGCTTTTAAGCTTCCTTTCTGTGTGACCTTGGGCAAGTCACTTCTCCCATGCCTCAATTTCCTCCTCTATTAAAGGAGGCCTCTGAGGCCTCTTCCAGCTCTAGAGGCCATCGAGTTAAACTCCCTGCTCTGATGGGCCCACTGTGGGTACTTTAGGCATCTCTGGCTCCAAGCCAGGAAACTTGCAGCTAGGTGGGACTGGCTGGAGGCTGAGCTGCGAGGCTTGGAGGTTCCATCTTCATCCCCTAAACCTATCATTATAGACTCCAAATGAGCCCATCTTTCTCCACCCCAGCCATTTGGAAGCTGACTTCCGTTTATGTTCAGCCTGACCCCTATTGGCGGGTGTGTGGAAACATCTCCCGGCCACCTGTCCTGACAGGGTGTATTTCAGCGCAATTAATTAAATTCCGTTCAATTAGGGGAGACCACCCATCCTTGCCTCCTTGCTCTGCTTCCCAGCTCCGCCCCAGGACAAATACTCCTGAAAACATCCGCGGCTTTGTCTCTTCAAACTCCCCAAACCCCGGCTCCCCTGATTGCTCACTTGACAAGCAGACCTGGAAATCACAACTCCAACCTGCACTGGGAATAGAGCCAATTCCTTGCCCATCGCACCTGGGCCCTTACAAGATAAACTTGCATGAGAAGCAAAGGAGGTGATGGAAACCTTCTATCTAAGAGGGAAAAAATGCTTTTATCTCAAGCAGACAAAATACATAGACGGGAAACAATTTAGATATGTAATTCTCCAATTTGATGGAGGAGTCATTGAACTATTTTATCTGGCCTCGGCAATGATGGAAAACACATTCCTGCATAACTCGGGTGTATCAAAACAGATAAAGCAGAAATCGAATATGGACAGCCGAAATTGACAAACCGGCATGCTGTTCTCGGGCGATTTCTGGGACCATCTCGGCCGTTCATTCAGGAAGGCAACGCCAGTCGGCACGGAAACCATGAGGGTCTAATTAAGAGCACAGGCAAGTAAAGGAATGCACTGAGGCTGGCTAATTTGGAAAATTGGCTTTATGAAGGAACCCAAGCTCCATCGGAGACTTCTGCCAGTGAGGGTTAAACCGAGTGACATCGTTTGTCTCCAATCCTTTCAGAGTGTGGCCTAAAACTGAAGGTGGAGTTCCTAAACATCGTCTAAAATGGAAGAAGGGTTTCTAGGAAGGGAGAAAAAGAAATGCCATTAAGCACCAACCACAAATGGATTTAATGCAACTAAGTTCCTCTAAGCTCCCTCTCAACTTTCTGTCTAGAATCCAAAGATGCTATAATTCAACTCATCTTAATTCAGTTCAATTTAGTGCAACACATACTTACTTACTACAAACCTTCTCTCTGTAGGCAGATCAGCATGGGGGAAGAGTTGTGTTCAAATCCTACCCCTGACAGATATATACTGGCTGTGTGACTGTGGACAAGTCATTGAATCTCTCAGTACATCATAGAAGAGTTGCCTATCTCTATTGATGGAGAGGGAGCTTCTACACTCGGAGGCCCCCATCCCCAATGAAACCACAAGTTGGCCCCCACTCCCATCCAAAATGTGCAAGATACTGGGCTTGGCACTGATCATGAATGGGATGAAAAATGGTAGGAAGTCAAGATATAGACTACCCAGATATAGAACTAGAAGCGCAGGGTTAATAAGTGTGTGGACAGAGATAGAATCCTGGAGTCAGGAAGGCTTCTGTTTGAATCTCTGGCTCTGACACTATCAGACTGAATGTGGGTGAATTGCTTCACTTTTTCTGAGCCTTAGTTTGTTTAGCTGTAAAATGGAGTTAATAACGCACGTCTACTACTTTCATAGGGTGTTTGGGAGGTGACAGGCATCGAGCTTGTTTATGGTCTATAGAAATGGCAATGGGACAACCAGGTCTTTAAACAAGAGTGCAAATCTCTAGGTGGCAGTCTTATGTGTAATCCCTGTGGTTCATCTGCCTTTTTTTTTAAACCCTCACTTTCCATCTTAGAGTCAATACTGTGTATCGACACAAAGCTGGGAAGTGTCTGTGGCCAAATTTGAACCCAGGACCTCCCATCTCTAGGCCTGGCTCTCAATCCACTGAGCCACCCAGCTGCCCCCTCATCTGCCATTTTTTTTAAACCCTTACCTTCCATCTTGGAGTCAATACCGTGTATTGGCTCCAAGGCAGAAGAGTGGTAAGGGCTAGGCAATGGGGGTTAAGTGACTTGCCCAGGATCACACAGCTGGGAAGTGTCTGAGGCCAGATTTGAACCTAGGACCTCCGTTTCTAGGCCTGGCTCTCAATCCACTGAGCCACCCAGCTGCCCCCTCATCTGCCATTTTTGAAGAGGATCAGTGACATGATGGGAGTGATTCCTTGATGTGTGGGAGTTGAATTTTAGTGAGGTAGAGTTGCACAGACTCAACCTCACTCTTTCTTTCAGAGTTCTTAAAGTCCAGGGGCAAGGCAAAAGTTGGGATGACAGGCCATGGCCCAGAAGGCAGTGGAAAATGGCGTTGGCATCCTTGACTTTGACCAAGCTCTAAGTGCCCCACAGCATCTACTTCAACTGCCTTCATGGGTATTAAAAAAAATTGCTTTCATCTGCCCCTTCCACCAGGGAAGTCTTTGCATGCTTTAGGTGGGCCACTTCCCAACTCACTGAGGGCTTTAAGGTCTGTGTGTGTCCCTCAACCTAGTTTAACCAAAGCTCCTTCCATCTCAAAGCGAATGTCCTGAGAATCCAGAATGATTCTGTTCTAGATTTCTGAGCCCCAGAGGAGGCTTTCTTTAGGACACTCCAGAAAACTCTTGGTACCGGATTGGGAGAGCAGCTAATAAAGGGCAATTGGTAATAAGTGACCTTTCTGGTGCTTCATTAGCAGCAGATGCCTCCTAACCCTTGTAATGTTTGCTTATGATTATTAGACACATATTACTTGTCTGTTTTTTAATGTGAATTGGCCGGAATCCTGGGGGTTTACATGAATGGCACCCAGAACTCCCACCTGAGGAGATTCCTGCCACTGTAAGAAGACAGAGAAGACAGAGGCTCCCCAAACCCGAGCACTGCACTCGATGGCCAAAGTCCTTCCTTTGATAACCTCCTGAATAGTCGAGAGCCTATTCTCCCACACTCTCTCACCATATTACCCAGAACAATGTAAACAGCCTTCTGTTAGGCCCCGTAAGTGGGTTTAGATGATAAAGTGAAGTAGGTCGGATTTAGATAAAGTCTTCTTAGTGCTAAGCAGTGACGGTGATCATGTAGATCGGAAGCCAGGAAAGGAAGTGGAGATTCGCTTTTTAATGCCCCTCTAACATTTCCCTGTATGAAGTCACTGGATAGGCTGGCAGAATTTGGAGTTTGTTCCCCAAGCTGGAAATTGCCGGTTGAGGCAGAACTCAAGGAAATATTATGCGATGACTTTAAAGAACAGGAGCAGCAAAAACTCCCTACTGTAAGCTGGCTCAAGGTGGATGTCTGCTTTGTGCCAAGCACTGGGATTGCCAGGTATCTGGGCACTGAAGAAATCTAGGGATTGTGCCAACAGCCTTCAGTTTCTCAAGAACAGTTCTAGAAGTATTTTGACGTTGAGTCCTTCCAGTCATGCCCAAATCTTTGGGATCCCATTTGGGGTTTTCTTGGTAAAGATACCGGAGGGGTTTGCCATCAACTTCTCCATCTAGAAATAGTAGCAGGATGAGTTGACTGGATCTTTCTCTGGATGCTAGTACTTTATGAGGAGTGGTTCTTCTTGGTTAAGTCTGCCTCTCTGGGAAATGATGCCTCTTTTCCCATGTACAGACGGTCCTCTCGGTGTGGGCTCCAGTGCTGTGTTTCATGAGATTGCCTGGGAGCAGGGGCCATGGTGGATCAGGTCCCATCCGGAGCTCTTCTTGCATACAGTGTGGACACTTCTCAGCCTAGCCCCCGCCCCCAGTCATGTCTCCATTGGGCCTAAACCCCCTTGGGCTAAAAGTCTCCAGAAGTCTACACTAACTCTTCCTACTCCAGCTGATCATTCGTGTAGCCTGCCATTGGGATACACTGGGGATGAAGACTTCTGGGTTGATTCTGGCCATGGTGGGGTGGGGATCTAGTGCTGGTATTATGGCATATATCAAAACCAGGGATGGGGGTGATCCCTTGGTCAGTCCCAATGTCCCAATGTGGTTGTTGTTGTTCACCCTTCATTTTGGAAGAGGACCAATGACAACAGGGGTGATGTCTTGACTTTGGTGTGAATTGGATGAAAGTGAGGTAGAGTTGCAAAAAGTCAACTGCCTCAGTGTCTCTTGTGGCAGGACACAAGTCAGGATGCCTAGTGATGGCCCTGGATGTAGTGGCTTCATGTCTGTCCAAGCTCTAAGTGCTCCATAATGCTTGCTTCTCCACGGAACAAATTGTTTCATCTGCCCATTCCACTGGGGGAAGTCTTCACATGCTTGGGGTAGACATCCCCCAACTTCCTGAGGGTCCGAGGCCCGTTGGCTACCAGGTTTAGCCTGTTTACTGAGATGGTTTTTACTGGGATGTGGCCCCTGCCCATCCTGTAGCTGTATGTACTGTAACTTTGGAGCCATAGGTGAAAGCAGGTGGCAGGTAGACACCACAAGTGGATGAGCAGCTCTGCAAAGGGCTTAGCAAACCCCTAATCCTTACACTCAATAAATGCTTGTGACTCTGACCTGACCAATGAAGGCCTCTACAAGGGGAACTTCATTGGTCACAGTGATTTAAACTTGAATAAAACTAATGGAAAAACACAAAACGGTAATATCCAGACCCCAATCTTTTCACACTGTGGCAGAGAATCCATCTTGGGATACAGCCTGCCTGAGACAGAGTTGGGCTCTGGGAGATGGAACATTGGGAAGGCTAGGACCCAGGGCTGGGTTTAGATGGGAGAAGTCCCTAAACTGGGAGCTGTGGAAGCATTTAACTACAAAGTTTGGAAAGGGGTATATTCAAGAATTGTGATGAAGAGTTACATTCCAGAGTATCCACCGAGTCCTCGGGACTGTGACATGACAACTGCCAGCAGGACAAGCAAACTGACAAGCCCAGGCCTCCCTTAAAACACCCTCACTTGACCATACCATCCCCTTCAGCTACTATCTGACCCCTCCCCTCCCAGGCACAGCCAACCCCCTAAAAAAGTGTGCCTCTACTTCCTTTCCTCTCTCTCACTTCTCAAGATATTGCAGTCTGACTCTTGATCTCATCACTCAACTGAAATTGCTCTCTCCATATCATCCAACATCTTCCTCCCTCCCTTCCTCCCTCCCTCCCTTCCTCCCTCCCTCCCTTCCTCCCTCCCTTCCTTCCTCCCTCCCTTCCTTCCTCCCTCCCTCCCTCCCTCCCTTCCTTCCTTCCTTCCTTCCCTCCTTCCTTCCCTCCTTCCTTCCTTCCTTCCTTCCTTCCTTCCTTCCTTCCTTCCTTCCTTCCTTCCTTCCTTCCTTCCTTCCTTCCTTCCTTCTCTTCCTCCCTCCTTCCTCTCTCCCTCTCTTTGTCAGTCTCTCTTTCTATCCCTTTGTCCCTGTCTTTCTCTCCGTCTTCATCTCTGTCTCTGTCTTTCTCTTTATCTGCCTCTTTCTCTCTCTCCTATCTTGCCAGAGCTGGTAATGGAGGGGTCATATCTCCCTGTCAGAAACCAGTGGGTCCAGTCTCCTGCAGCTCAGAGCTCTACCAAGAGATAGGACAGCCTCAGCCTCCCTGGTAACTGGGATGATGGGTGTGTTTGGCCTGTTAGACATTTATCAGTGGGTGTTTTATAGGTGTATCAGAAGATCCAAAACAGTATGCATCACCCGCTCCCCAGCCTCTCCCCTTCCCCACTTCCCTCTTTTACTCCAGGATGGCTTCCTGCCATCATCTTTGCAGTCACTTCCATTCACAATTTCAGCATCCTCCTTGACCCCTCATTTGCACTATCCAACCAGCTAAGCCTGGATCTCAGGTGCTCCAATCAGATGCTCTGGTAGCCCATAGACAAGTCTTCAGGAGGCCAGAAACCAGCTTAAGGCACTTCCTCTCTACCCTGAACTTTATTCATTCTGGAGAGTATGTAAATTCCTGACAACAGCCCATCAGCCAGAGCCTAGGAAAAAAGCTAACAAAGCCCAGAGTTCCAAGGTGCTGACTGAAGAGGAAGAAGAAACGTTGTTTATATGAAAGAAGCTTTTGATGAAAATATTAACAATGATGCAATGCCAAGTTGCTACACAAACTTTTAAAAACATTTGAAGAAAATATTTAAGAAACATTCCTTCTGATCACTTAGTTTCTCAATGCTGAAGTTTTGTGCAGAAGTTTTAAGACTGGGTAGAAACAAAGGAAATTAGCATGTCTTTCTCTGTGGATTAAAAGATACATGATAGAGGCAGTTGGGTGGCTCAGTGGATAGAGAGCCACCCCTGAAGACAGGAAGTCCTGGGTTCAAATCTTGATTCAGATACTTGCTAGCTGTGTGACCTTGGGCAAGTCATTTAACCCCATTGCCTGGCCCTGACCACTCTTCTGCCTTGGAACCAAATACTTAGTATTGATTCTGAGACAGAAGGTAAGGGTAAAAAAAAAAGGTGCATAATAAAGATCATCCCTAAAGTTTCTTCTGGCTCCAAGTCATTTGAAATAAGATTTAGGGCAAGGAAGGGAGGATGAGACCAAGAGGGCTAAATATGGCAGAAGGCATTGGAGGACTCTGAAAACTAGTATTGAGAGCTGAATTTGGGAGCAGGCTACCATCAGGAATTGGTACCAAAGGTCAGAAGGAAGTCAAGAATCTAGGTAGTCAAGTTAGGTCGGGGTGGTCTAATGGGAATCTGCTGCACGCCTCATTGGCAGAACTCTGGGTTGAATCCCACCTTGAACAACTCTGAGATAGTATGATTTGTTGGGGGAATGTGGGGGGGGGAGTTGGAACATTTAGGGAGTCAGACAAGACAAGAGTTCAAATCCTGCCTTGGATATGTACCTGCTCTGTGGCCACTAAGAAGTCACTTAACCCCTCACTGGCCACAACCAACTCTCTAGTACTATATACTTAAAAAAAACCAAACCTCTTATCTTCCATCTTAACATCAATACTGTGTATTGGTTCCAAGGCAGAAGAGTGGTAAGGGCTAGGCAATGGGGGTTAAGTGACTTACCCAGGGTCACCCAGCTGGGAAGTATATGAGGCCAGACTTGAACCTTGGACCTCTTGTCTCTAGGCCTGACTTACTATGTTATTTTGAAAAGGAAAAAAAAAACCTAATTTTGATTCTGAACATAACAGCAGATAAAACGGGCATTGCCACATGTGTATATAAGAGAACAGAAAAAGAGAATTGGATACGAAACTATAGAGGTCTATATAGACAATCTAAGACTGAGTTATAGAGAGTGACCGATCCACATTTGAGGAAGGAGTTTCCACACTGGAAATCCTCCACACAGAGAAAGTTGAAGATCTGGACCCAAAAAAAGATACATCCCGGCAGCTGATTTTCAATTTAATTGAATTTTTAAAAAAGTTTATGGCTAAATTCAGTTTGAAAAGCATTCAGCCCATGCCTATGATGTACCAGGAGCTCTTCAAGGAGCCTGGAATACAGAGCCCCAAACTGATGCAGACTCTGCCCTTCAGTAGCTGCCATTCTGGAGTTCATTCAAACCAGCTGGAAGAGCCGCTTGTTAAATCTCTAGTGTGGGCCTTTCTGCTTCAGGAATAGGGAATAGGACTTCCTTGTCTATTTTGATAATTGTTGAGACTTCAAAAAGTGATGGAGAAAGTGTTAATGATGCAGATTAAACATAA